>NW_021144848.1:272641-300141 GCF_900634775.1 Gouania willdenowi
AATTACAAATTATTTGTTCTCATGGCCTTTGGGGGGAATATTGAAATAGAAAATGTTGTAAAAAAAAAAAAAGGGAAAAACATTCCAGACAATGTGAAATGACTTTGTCATGATGTGAATTACAAGTGGAAGAGATACTGTAATTGTAGTTGTAAGGTTATGTTGCTACTTTATAATTATTTTGTACTACCGAGTACTGTTGTTAATGTTAACAAGTGATTGCAGTGAAAAAACAATTATGAAGATTGAAGTTAACACTAATTTACAGTCAGTCTTATTTGATTTCAGGTATTGATTATTTCCTAGTTATCAGTAACATTCTTAAACAAAGGGGAAATATGTTGTGTCTTCAGTTGCTACACCACAGGGGTCGCTGTGGTTGAATGATGCTGTGTTGCTGACTGTATAGCAGAGAAGAAGAAGAAAGTAAAAAGTTCATGTTTTCATACACGAGTCTGCTGTCTCTTTTAATATTCCTAACCACGTACATAACACCTGTGTTTAATAATTCAGATTCTTTTCTTTAGGTCTAAACCTAGAGCAGTCACATATCAACCACTCTGTGTATTGGGAAACAATCACTGGTTACTTTTGCTGCTGTTGGACCACATTTGAGAACCTAAATAGTTCCTGAGAGCTGACGTGTGTTTAGTAAGAAGCTGGTTGGTTATAAATATACTCACAGGAACACAATCTTGATCTTGAGCATCTGTAACAAAAAAAAGACATTTCTGTCATTGGAATTGAATCAAAAACTGGTTATTGATGTTATAACTAAAGTCGTACAGTGTTGATATGATTCTCAGCAGCAAACAAACAGAAAAGAAGAGTTTATCCTTTCATAGTTTGTCCTCTCTGAGTCACAGACCTTTATGTTCTGTTGTCATAGGTTTTTAACTAAATCTTTGTAGAGATACACACCTTCTGCTGCTCCAGTCCTCCTCCTGTATTTAATCTGAACAGTAGTAACAATAACAACCAGGATGATCAGCAGGCAAATCTTTGCAATGTTGAGGATGAAGATGATCTTGTTTGGAGTCGAATCAGACGTTAAATCAACTGGAGCTGAAAACAATGAAGAACATATAAAGACAGTGTTTACATGTTAAAGGTGAGATTTGATTGGTCGTCGTACCTGTAGACACAAGTGTGTAGTCGGCAGAAATCTTCATTTCATTGTTTCTAACAAACTGGCAGGTGTATCTTCTGCTGTGGTTAATCTGATGTGTTATTATCAGATCAGAATCACAGTTCTTCTGTCCACTTTCATAGACTTCATCATCATCGTGCTTCAGTTCATCTCTCTCCTCATCCAGCCATCTCAGGATGCCTTTTAAAAAATAGATGTATCTGTGCCCCCACAGAGTGCACGTCAGTGTGACTCCTCCCACTGGATCAGTGCTTTGTTTTGCTGAGACTGAGGAAAATGTGAAAGAATCCAAAGAAATAAATGAACAGTGATATTTGTGGTCAGTACCAGGGTTGGTGTCAATTACATTGTTCAGTTACAATTACTGTAAGTTTTTAATTACCCATGTTCAATTACAATTCATTTACAAATACAGTGTCAAGAATTTTTCCAATTACAATGGAATTACATTTATTTTTTATCCTCATAAAGTCAATTACAATTATGTTCTCAATGACTAAAGTTCAATTACAATTAATCACAATTACTGAGCCTGTAATAAATAAGTTAATAAAAGTTAACCTTCCTGTTGTGTTAGCTTCCTGTTAGCATCTCTAATGATAACTGGTTTAGGACCAGTTATTGGCACATCTAAAAAAGCAGTGAACCAGTGCAACCACAACATACAAATACCAGAATTACAAATATATTATGAATTATATAAATAGAATTATAAATACATTCATAAATATCAGAATTATAGATATATTATAAATGTATTATATTAATAGAATTATGAATACTTTTAACAAAACCAGAACCACAGATATACTTATAAATCCCAGAAATGCAAATGTATTTACACATATGTACATATACACATATATTGATTTTTACCATACATTTAGAGAGTAGTGTGTTGTCATAGTTGTAAATGTCCTACCCCAGGGTGTCTCTAAATAATGTGTGTTTCACTAACAGTAAAGAGTGTCTGTGTTTATTTCAACTCAATTACAAATTACAGGGGGCAGCAATTTTCCAGTTACAAAAAAATTACAAAAATGTTTTATCCTCAGAAAGTCAATTACAATTACGTCTCAATGACTAAATTCCAATTACAAAGAATACAAATAGACTGAGCCTGAAATAAATAAGATAATAAAAGTGAACCGTCCTCTGATTGATTAGCTTTCTGTTAGCAATGCTCTAATGATAACTGGTGCTAATCAGCTGGGAAAATACACTAAAACAATATCTATCATCTCATTTATTTCATATCTATTGGTTACCTTGTTAGGTTTTATAATCAATGAAAATATAGGTTTTAATATTTTTAGTGTGGGCGTCTGAGACTTTTATGTGTCAGTTTACCTTTAGATTTATGTATTTTTTAATGGTAAAATGTGGAAAAGCTTGATATGAAACATATTTTAATAATTGTTAACTACATATGTGTAGAACTGCACATAGAACTGTAACATGGTTCCCCAGTTTTGTGTTAAATTACGATTTACAATTTTTATAGAATTTTCATTGCAATTACAAATACAAAGTCAATTATCTGAACTCAATTACAATGTAATTACAATTACAACAGCAACATTTTTTTTTAATTACATCTATAATTATGCCATAATTGTAATTAATGATCAATTACGCAATTACAATTATAAATGACCCCAACTTTGGCCAGAACTGATGGTCTTTAAAGCTGCAGTATGTAAGTTTTTTTTTTGGCGTCATTTGGTCAAAAATCTATAATCATCTTAGAACACTTTAGATTACAATATGCTCAGAGTAGACAGTGAATCTCTGCTCTTTCTCCTGGCTGTAAATGAGCTTCAGAAATACAGGAGCGTGACGCTGAGAAAGGAGGGGGGAGAGGGGAGTGTCTCACGATTCAACATACTGCAGCTTTAACATCTACTGCTTTTCCCAGGCTGAGGGAGGGATGGCAGGTTGACAAAAGAGACACATTTTGGTCATTTTGATGATAACTGAGACACCATCTCCCCTCATCCCCTCTCAAATGGCCTACAGGGCGGGGCTGGAATGCCTTGTGATTAAATCGGCCAATCACGTCTTACACCAGCTTCACTCTTTGTTCTGGGCCCATCTCAGCAGCTCAAGAACAAAAATGTAGGACTCTCAAATGTCTGGACATAATTTCTTCTGCTACGCCACCTGCGTGAGGGCTTAGTTTCAGGAACAAACAGAAACAGAACTGCTAAATCTTTACTTGTGACTAAAACTTAAAAAATAACTACTGTTGTCATCTGTCCTAGAGCTGTTCAACTAAAGAATTAGTGAGAAAATAGAGGAAAAATCCTACCTAATTACCATTAAAGTTCTATAAAAATATCAATTATAATTTTACATTTGTTACAGTTCTATGTACAGTTCTACACATATGTAGTTAACAATATGTTTCATATCAAGCTTTAGCACATTTTACCATTTTAAAAAAGAGGTATAGTAACACAGAAAAGTCTCAGACGCCCACACCAAAAATAATAAAACCTATGATATCATTGATCAAAAAGGCTCCAGGACCAGATGGAGTGTCTCCTTCCTGCCTGAAAGCCTGTGCTGAGCAGCTGGCCCCCATCTTCACACGGATCTTCAACACATCACTGGAGCTGTGTGAAGTTCCTTCCTGCTTCAAAAGTTCCAGCATCATCCCAGTCCCCAAGAAACCTGCCATCACAGGACTCAATGACTATCGACCCATTGCCCTGACGTCTGTAGTCATGAAGTCCTTTGAGAGGCTGGTTCTGAGCCACCTGAAGAAGATCACAGGACCCCTGCTGGACCCCCTGCAGTTTGCCTATCGGGCAAACAGGTCTGTCGAGGATGCAGTCAACACTGGACTGAACTACATCCTGCACCACCTCGACTCCCCAGGGACCTACGCTAGGATCCTGTTTGTGGATTTCAGCTCTGCATTCAACACCATCATCCCGGACATCCTTCATCAGAAACTCACCCAGCTCACAGTGCCGGCCTCCACCTGTCAGTGGATCACCAACTTCCTGACTGACAGGAAGCAGCAAGTAAGGCTGGGAAGCATCACATCTGGCACCCGGTCACTCAGCACTGGCGCCCCCCAGGGGTGTGTTCTCTCCCCACTGCTATTCTCCCTCTACACCAATGACTGCACCTCAGGGGACCCCTCCGTGAAACTCCTGAAGTTTGCAGATGACACCACCGTCATCGGTCTCATCAGGGACAGGGACGAGTCTGCCTTCAGACGGGAGGTGGAACAGCTGGCTCTCTGGTGCAGTCAGAACCATCTGGAACTGAACCCGTTCAAGACCGTGGAGATGACAGTGGACTTCAGAAGAAATCCCCCCCCACTCCCCCCCCTTACCATTTTAAATAGGGAAGTGGCTTCCGTGGACTCCTTCAGGTTCTTGGGATCCACAATCTCACAGGACCTGAAGTGGACCTCCCACATAGACTCAACCAGGAAAAAGGCACAGCAGAGGATGTACTTCCTGCGTCAGTTGAGGAAGTTCAACCTGCCCCAAGAACTGCTGATAATGTTCTACACCTCCATCATTCAGTCTGTTCTGTGCACCTCCATCACTGTCTGGTTTGGATCTTCAACCAAACTAGACAGACACAGACTACAAAGGATAGTCAGGACTGCAGAAAAGATTATTGGTGTCGATCTGCCCTCCATCCAAGACTTATACCTGTCCAGGGTCAGAAAACGGGCAGGTAGCATCACTGCAGACCCCTCACACCCTGCACACAATTTGTTTAAACTCCTCCCCTCCGGCAGAAGCTACAGATCACTGTACGCCAAAACAACCCGCCATAAAAACAGTTTCTTCCCCCAGGCTGTCACTCTGATCAACACTAAACAGTCAAAGAGTGTCAGACCTGTTTCTGTGGAAAAACCCTGGAACCAAACATAACAAACCTGGATCAATCTGACACTGAGAATGTTCATGTACATACCTTTAATTTAAATGTTCTCCTGCACTACTATCAATGCTCTACTGCACTATTTTCCTTTTATTATTATTATTATATCTTATTATTATCTTTCTTTTTTATTATTTTCCTTCATTTTTTAACTTATTTTTTATTTATTTTTATTTTTTATTTCTTTATACTATTATTATTATTATTATTATTATTATTATTATTATCTTGTTATTTTATCGAGTTTGCACATTCTAGTCTAACTACTGTTTATATTTATACTTATGTTTATGCTTACTATCATCTTTTCTAGTTGATTGCTTATTATTGAATGTTTTTCACTATTGGAGAGAGCACAGTTGACCGAGTCAAATTCCTCGTGTGTACAACATACACTTGGCGAATAAAGATGATTCTGATTCTGATTCTGATTCTGATTCTGATTCTGATTCTGAAGTAGAGGAAAAAGCCTACATTGGAGTGTGTTGAACTGGTGGAGTTTCTACATGTGATTCCTCAAAGCTTCAGTCATAGATCATATTCATCTGTTTGGGTCTGAATGTGACTTTCTCTGCATTGTTCATTGTCGTAGTAAATTTATGAACAGCTGCAATAATGTCATGTTACTCACTTGTTAAAATGTTCAAATGCACATTTGTGTTGTGTTTTTTTGTTTTCTCATAGTAACATCTGTAAAATCCTGCGTCCTTAGAGGAGATGTTTGTGATGGTCAAAGAACATCTACGGCCCAGACTCAGTTTATCAGCTTGAGGTGAAACTTCATTAATCTGTCCATCACGAACAATGATATCAGTAGGAGATCTGTCTCTGTTGTATATCCAGTAAATGCTAGAACATGATGTTTCAGATGAATCCACAATGTTACAGGACATGATGACCTCATCTCCAGCTCTGTGATAGATGATGATGTAGTCAATGCTGCCTGCAGCAAAGAAACACAGAGCAGTCGTTATAAAGTTATAAAATAAAACAGGGATGGGGTCAATTATAATTGTAATTGCGTAATTGATAATTTATGATAATTATGGCATGATTATAATTGTAATTTTACTTTAAAAAACTGTTGCTGTTGTAATCGTAATTAAATTGTAATTGAGTTTAGATTATTGACTTTGTAATTGTAATTGCCATGAAAAATCTATAAAAATGATCAATTATAATTTAACACAAAACTGGGGAACCATGTTACAGTTCTATGTACAGTTCTACACATATGTAGTTAACAATTATTAAAATATGTTTCATATCAAGCTTTACCACATTTTACTTTTAAAAAATACATAAATCTAAAGGTAAACTGACACATAAAAGTCTCAGACGCCAACATAAAAATTATTAAAACCTATATTTTCATTGATTATAAAACCTAACAAGGTAACCAATAGATATGAAATAAATGAGATGATAGATATTTGTTTTTAGTGTATTTTACAGCTGATTTAGCACCAGTTATCATTAGAGATGCTAACAGAAAGCTAACACAAGAGGAAGGTTAACTTTTATTATCTTATTTATTTCAGGCTCAGTCATTTTGATTCTTTGTAATTGGAATTTAGTAATTGAGAACGTAATTGTAATTGACTTTCTGAGGATAAAACATTTTTGTAATTTTTTTGTAACTGGAAAAATTGCTGCCCACTGTAATTGTAATTGAGTTGAAGTAAACACAGACACTCTTTACTGTTAGGGAAACACACATTATTTAGAGACACCCTGGGGTAGGACATTTACAACCATGACAACACACTACTCTCTAAATGTATGGTAAAAATCTATACATATGTGTTATGTGTATATGTACATATGTGTAAATACATTTGCATTTCTGGGATTTATAAGTATATCTGGTGGTTCTGGTATTGTTAAATGTATTCATAATTCTATTCATATAATCTATTATAATATATCTGTAATTGATGAATGTATTTATAATTCTATTTATATAATCTATTATAATAAATTTATAATTCTGATATTTATGAATGTATTTATAATTCTATTTATGTAATTCATAATATATTTGTAATTCCGGTATTTTTACACTATGTTGTGGTTGCACTGGTTCACTGCTTTTTTAGATGTGCCAATTCACACCTGTTTTACAGTCTCTGCAATTATAAATGTGATCGATTATGTAAAACATCTATACTATATATTTCACAAGTCTCATAGTTTTTTATTGAATCATGTGACCCCCTCTGATCATGTGACCTAATCATCCCATGTATATATGCATGTGTGTCAGAGCTGTTTCCTAAGTCTGATGAAGGGCTAAGGCCTGAAACGTTACTTTTGCTGGTGAGAAAGACATTTTTGGTGAGCATTACAGCTGTGCAGATCTATCACATTTCTTTCAAATGTTTCCTCAGCCTCAGATCTGTGATGTTCCTCTTTGTGGTGATCTCACTGAGCACGCCCAGAACGTCAGCACCGGATTTCATCACATTTCTCGGCTTTTTAAACTCACACTGGTGTTCAGGCAGAACAACATAGAGACACAAAGAAAGTCAACCATAAGCAGTTTTTCCAATTACAATTCAATTACAATTATTATTTATCCTCAGAAAGTCATTTACAATTACAATTCAATTATGATTACAGCGACCAGCATTTTTTCATCATTTTTAAAATCATATTTCCTTTTACACACAATACCTTCAGATTTATCTTTGTAAGTTTTTAAAATACATTATTTCATTTGATTTCCACAAATGTAAAAACTGAAAGTTTTTCATAAACTTAAAGAAGAAGAAGAGGAAGCTCCAAATAAAAAACCTTCTTCACATAAATTTATAATTTTCATTCTGTGGCCCTAAATTAGGTCCATACTCCTTCATTGTGTTCTCCTAATCATTTTATACTGTTTGTTCAAAGAAATAAACTCATTTGATCAAAGTAATCACAACTTGAGTAGATTCAATTTTCTAACTTAAAACTGATGTATTTCAGCTTTTTGGGTTCATTATTATCTGACTGAAATAAAACTAACTTTAAACTAAGTTTTTTTCTTTTTTCAAAATGAGCTCTGTTTTAAAATAAATATAACAATTTGCCTTTAAACTTGATATGAAATGGTATTTTGTCAATATTCTCTAACCATCCATATGTTTTTAACTCAGGTCTAGTTTTTTTTTTAATCACTAAATCATTAAAACAAATGAAATCCAAAGCATCTACTCTGTTAAATGATAAAACAACATCAACAGAAGAAGAAGTTTACCTCCAAGCACGAGCACAAAGAGCAGAGTGAGCTGCAGGAGAAGCATTCTGCTGTAGATCAATGTTTCTAATGTTTCCTCACACTCTGATCTGTGAGTGCACTGAGCAAAAATATCATCTTATATCAGTGATGTCATAAAAAGAGGAAGAGGAGTTTAAATGTCTCCTTTAAATAATGTGCTACACACACAAGGCCAAACAGGATGAAACAGTTCAACTTTATCACCAAAAAAGGAAATTACAAAGTCGACTATAGCGAACACAGAACATCACAGCAGAGACACTGACAATAATGAACAGTCACATTATTCCAACAGTCTACACTCATTTCACTACATTTATGATTCTAGTAAAAAAATGTTTTCACTTCCAAAATATAATTTAATAAAAAAAAAATGTTTTCAATAAAAACCTTAAACAGATCTGGTTAAAAAAATAAATCAATATAATAATTCTATGAAATAATATAAATAAAAGTCAGAATGAAGAGAGGAAGAGGAGAGAGAGGAGAAAACACAGACTGCAGAGAGAGAAACATGTTACAGCATCAACATTTACATAGAATCAGTTTAATGTTTTATTTAATGTGAGAGAGAGAAGAAGAGGACCTAAACCAGGGGTTGGTGACCTTTAGGATCAGCCATTGAGTGAAGATGTTACTTTTGTGTGTGATCTGCCTGAAAACAGATGTTGTTGTGGAATAAATGTATTTGTAGTTTTCTTTGGCAGCCATTAAAACTTTATTTTAATCCAACGCTTTGACAACAGTCAGAATACAGACACAGTGCACTGTACGTTGATCATAGGTTCCTTTGGCTAAACACAGCTTAGTTCAGGCCCGTGCAGAGACCTCCAAAGGAGCAGGTGCTCAAATAAAAAAGGCACATATTACCAGTACACATCATGGCATCTTGGCCAGTATTAGACAGTTTCATATATATAACAAAAGTAGTAGGCATGAAAAATGAAAGATATTTTATTTGAACAGAATATATAAAACAAACAACGTGTCGCACATATTTTAAACAAAATGTTTTCATTCAAAATGAAGTGAGAGCTCCTTTGATTCTAATATTATCTATGGCTAAGATCTTACTGGCACTGCTGGGCTGAGGAGATGATGGAAAGATTGTGGACTGGGGAGGGTCATGACAAGGAAAGAAAAAAACAAACGTACATGAGCACACTGTTGGTATTTTAATATACTGTAATAAACCATTATTACCAAATGCTTTGCCAGACTTACAGTAGTACATTCTTAACACTAGCAGCAAACTGGAACATGGAACTGCAGACATAAAACAAGAACAGTGGAGATTAAAAACATTCCTAATCAGCCTCTATTGATCACCTCAATTTATGATCCAACTTTATGCGTTTCATCAACTGTATACAGTTTATTTTTTCCCTCTTCTCTTGTTCTCCTGCCTTTTCTATTCTTTTTTTCCTTCGTGGTCTTCTTTACTCAAAATATTTACAACTATTTACAACTATACTTCTTCATTTTTAACATTTTTTTAAAGTATTTTTCCAGTGCCTTCTACTCTGACCTTTTCTTTGTGGTTTGTTCTCCATTCTCTGATCCACTGATATACAATGTAAACAATGAATAAATCCTTAGTGTATCTTCATCTCAAAACAACCTTGAAAAACTATGTATTGTTGTTCTTATGTTTGCTATTTTTAACCCAGCTGGTTAGTGATCCACTACCCTTAGCTGCCTCACGCTGCTCCTTCTTTTTTTACTTTAGAATTATTGCTTTTTCAAAAGATCTCTTCTGTAACATTTCACAGGAAATTACATTACACTTTTATACTAAACACTAATGTTTTTAACTAAACATGAAGTACACTTTTCCATGTTGGGACAAGTTATAAATAGTTCAAGTTTTAATTAAAAAAAATTCCTTTAGAGTTTCGGATAAATCTTGTTAAATTTGTAACACAGTGGTTTGACCTGGAATCATTAGCGAGTCTCATTATAATTATAAATTTCCCATAAATAGAGAGATAGAAGTAGTCACATTATGTTTTCTGGTTGGTTTCCAGTCTAAACCAACAGTTTGCTCCATTAGACAGGCTGAACCTGTCTGAGGTGAGCAGCAGTGCAGACAGAAGCACTTTTCTCTGATGCTGTCATTGTCAACAATACAGTTACACTTCTGTCTCCTATCTATCTATCTATCTATCTATCTATCTATCTATCTATCTATCTATCTATCTATCTATAAAAGCAAAGAAGGTCTGCGTGAGTGTGTGTGTGGAGTGAATTTCTCCCCAACACAGTGTTTGTTGGACGTCAAACTTTATGAACGGCTTCCAAATACCCCAAGTTTTAGCATCCTTAAATTTGGAGTAATTTGGTCATTTCCAAATGTTTATTTCAATTTTATTTCAGATTGACGGCACATTCAAGTTCACCCAGAAGTGAAACCTATTCAGCTTTTGACCTCAGTGTGTGAGGGGGCTCTAGCGCACCATCTATACAGTTGTGTGCGAAAGTCAGGGCACCCCTTTAAAAACAGCATATTTTATATATTTAAAAAGTTATATTCATATTTACTGTCTCTCTGGTATATGGGAAAAAAAGACAATATTGGCAGGAAACATTAATGCATAGTTACATTTTATTTTATAAATTGAACAAAATTACAAAAATGAAAAACATCATTTTGGCATGTGCAAAAGTCGGGGCACCCTACAGCATCAGTACCTTCAGTACTTAGTAACACCCCCTCTGGCAGATATCACAGCTTGTAAACGCTTCTTATAGCCAACAACAAGTCTCTGGATTCTATTATTTGGGATTTTTCTCCATTCTTCCTTGCAAAAGGCTTCCAGTTCCAGGAACTGTGGAGGTCAAGAAGAGATCTGGAAGACCAAGGAAACTCTCGGAGAGAACAGCTCGTAGTCTGGTCAGAAAGGTAAACCAAAACCCACATTTGACTTCAAAAGACCTCCAGGAAGATTTAGCAGACTCAGGAGTGGTGGTGCACCCTTCCACTGTGCGCCGATACTTGCACAAACAAGACCTTCATGGAAGAGTCTGTAGAAAAAAACCTTATCTACGACCTCATCATAAAATACAATGTCAAAAATATGCAACAGAACATCTACAGAAGCCTGATGACTTTTGGAAACAAGTGCTGTAGACTGATGAAGTAAAAATAGAACTCTTTGGCCACAATAAGCAAAGGTATGTTTGGAGAAAAAAAGGAGCAGCATTTCATGAAAAGAACACCTTGCCAACTGTTAAATATGGGGGTGGATCCATCATGCTTTGGGGTTGTGTTGCAGCCAGTGGGACAGGAAACATTGCTCGGGTGGAGGGAAGAATGGATTCAATTAAATACCAGCAAATTCTGGAGGCAAATATCACAGCATCTGTAAAAAAGCTAAAGCTGAAAAGAGGATGGCTTCTACAACAGGATAATGATCCTAAACATACCTCCAAATCCACCATGGACTACCTCAAGAAACGCAAGCTGAAGGTTTTGGAATGGCCTTCACAGTCTCCCGACTTAAACATCATCGAAAATCTGTGGGTAGATCTTAAAAGAGCTGTGCATGCAAGACGTCCTAGGAATATTGCAGAACTGGAAGCCTTTTGCAAGGAAGAATGGGGAAAAATCCCAAATAATAGAATCCAGAGACTTGTTGTTGGCTATAAGAAGCGTTTACAAGCTGTGATATCTGCCAGAGGGGGTGTTACTAAGTACTGAAGGTACTGATGCTGTAGGGTGCCCCGACTTTTGCACATGCCAAAATTATGTTTTTCATTTTTGTAATTTTGTTCAATTTAAAAAATAAAATGTAACTATGCATTAATGTTTCCTGCCAATATTGTCTTTTTTTCCCATATACCAGAGAGACAGTAAATATGAATATAACTTTTTAAATATATAAAATATGCTGTTTTTAAAGGGGTGCCCTGACTTTCGCACACAACTGTATCTATTTCACTGTACAGCTCCTCGAGAGTCACGTGTGCGGCCAGAGCCAATCACTGCACACACAGTCAAGCAGACACGGACTGCAAACACACAAGTGAGAGAGGAAAATAGGTTAGACCGGAGAAGGGGGAGGGGCATCTGAGCAGCCACGCTCACACTGATATATTGGCAAAGCTCTCAAGTTTCACTTATTGGGCCTAATGTGAGTCACTGGTGTGCGTGCATGTGCGCGGCTAAAGCGCGTGCGTGTGTGAGCCACGCAGTAGCGAGTCACACACACACACTTAACTGATGTGTATAAATGGGGAGGCTTAGCTTCAGCTCAGTGCTGGGACATTTTCTACAATGGTTTTTCACTTGTTTTCTGAGCTTGGTTTCATGCTAGTAATTCCTGGATTCTATAACAAGTGTTTCTTCCCTGCTTTTGGACATTCTTCTTGTTTTAGCCCAGCTCTGTGTGCTTGGTTTGCCTTTTTGTGTTTTTGATTATTTCTGCCTCCCTGGACTGATCACCTGTGTGCTGAATCCCCGCTTCCCTGACCATGCCTCAAAAACCAATAAATATTGGGTTAATGCACCTGAGCTCCACCTCCTTTCCTGCATTTGGGTCTGCAGCGACACCTGCACATGACACTACATTCATTTAACTTCTGCATATTTGTCCAAATGTGCAGTTATTTTTTGAATAAAATAACAATGAATTCAATTAAATTCAATTATCAGGCTCTAAGTATAGATACATTTATGAACTCTAAAACTGAGCAAATAACCTCCATTCAATGCTGTTTTGGTGTTGTGCGTTACGTTTAATCTGATTGGTCGGCTATAATGTGATGCATTACATTTAATCTGATGGGTCGGTTATATTGTGATGCATTTGATTGTCTTGTTGCTTCATTTTTTGTAGTTTCACAATGTCTGTTGATCATTTTAAAACAAAAAAAAAAATAACTGACTCAGTAATGGTTGGGTGTATAAATGTAAGAAATTACTTTACTTCTTTTAAATGTACTTAAGTACAAGTAAAATTACTGATTTAAAAATATACTCAAAAAAGTACAAGTACCCATAAAAGCTACTCAATTTCAGTAATGTGAGTACTTGTAATTAATTACTTTCATGAGATGAAAGCAATGGAACAAACAGAAAAGAGGAAGTCAGTGAGAAAAAAGAAGCTGAAAATAGGAAGTACATTGAGACATATTTACACCTTATCTTGGGTCGGAAATGAAGAAAGAGTATCTGCGTGAGCATCGTTTTTTAGACTGTAAGAGTAAAGTTCTATTAGTATGAGACATTTTTAACAGTCATTAAGTCATAATATTACAAAAGTAAACTTATTCTATTATGAGAAAAAACTATTTATTATTATTACAATAAAGTTGTAATTAGACAAAGAAAAAGCCCTGAAAATAAACATTGACAAAAGATCTTGATGTTCTTTTCAAACTTCTGATACTGATGATAATGTTTTGTTGTGGTTTCATTTATTCAAGCAACTGTTCTTTAATAAATCCACTTTGATCTCCTGACATGTTTCGACTGACAACTGCCAGTCTACATCAGAGGCGTCTGCTTCTTGCTTTGATGTTTCTACATTGTTACACTTTGAAAAAAGCTGATCCACCAAACCAAACTGTAAAAAAATGAGCCACAAAAAGAAGAGTCACTGCGTAAAAAGCACTTATGAAATGCACACACATCAGTGGAGGCGTGTTACTGCTACAGCTTCTTTTCATGTACAGTTAAAGCTGGTGTAAAATTCCTCTGTCCTCTCCTCACACACTATCTTCTTCACTGCTTCTTTGACTGTTGAAGACATCACTTCTTCTTCCTCTTCCTCCTCTTTTTTTCTGACCTACAGGAAACAATACGGGAGTTTTGATTGATTGTATGTCTTTAAAAGAGGATAGCAGCATATGTCAACAAGGAAGCATTTGTCTCCACCTTCATGGTGTTTCACACCCTTGTAATTTAATCAGAGTTTTAACCTCTTCGAAAATGACAAGCTCAGGACATATAACAATTTAAACCAAACATTCAATATAAATAAAAGTCATTGTTTACAGTACTTACAGGTAACAGAAACAATCAAGAAAAACACTCCTGTAGATCCAAATACCTTACAACCTCCATAACTGGCTATATATATGAAAAATATCTCAACAAAAACAAAAAAACTCTCAAAAATATACAGAGCACTCTCAAAAACTAACTCTAATCACTTACCAATTGCTAAATGAGAGGCTGGACTCTCAGTCACCACGAACACTGATTTATGGACAGAAATGTGTTGTAATACTTTTAAGATGACTAAAATCACAAACCTACAGCTATTTCAATACAAAGTCCTCCACAGATCTCACATAACCCAACAGAAAATGTATAAAATGGGCTTCTTTGTAACAGACATCTGCTCTCAGTGCACCCAGGGAACTATTGATTCCTATTTACATGCCTTATGGCTCTGTTCCCCAGTTCATCAGTTTTGGTTTCTAATTACTGAAAAACTGTCCTCCATTTTGGACTGCAGGATTCCTCTTTCTCCAAATCTATGTCTGATAGGAGACCTGACGAAGCTTGATTTTCCAGCAAACCACTTGCAATCCATCCTTGCGACACTCACTATAGCAAAAAAACAATATTAGTAAATCGGCAAAATCTCCTCATAGAATTTATTTCCATAAAAAAGATGTCTGCTCTCAGAAAAAATTAAATAATCTGCTTTGAAGAGCGTTGGACTCCTTTTAGTCTGTGTCTCTGATGGTCTATCCTTCTATCCTATTCTGTTTTCCTTCTGTTCACTTACCCAACCAGTCGAAGCGGATGGCTGCCACCTCTGAACCTGATTCAGCTGGAGATTTCTTCCGATAAAAAGAGGGAGTTTTTTTCTTCCTGCTGTCGCTAAATGTTTGTTTATGTGGATCTTGTTGGGTTCTTATTTTTTTAAGGGCTTTGACATGACTCGATTGTAATTTGCGTTATATAAAATTGAATTGAATTGAATTGAATATAGTCTACAAAAATATACAGGATATTGAATTTATAATAAATCAATGACCATTGATCAACCTGATATGGGATGGTATTAATTTAAATACACAGACAGATGTGATGTGATTAATGTGTAAGATCACATGATCACATACGTTCTGATTGGATTTCGTCCCATGTGGCAGAACCAAATATAGAACAGCTAAATATAGGTTGATGTTTTTTTTTTAAAGAGAGAAGTGGCTAATTAAAATAAAAAAAAATAATACATTTTTATTTTATTGTTTGTAATGGTAGAATTATATGCACATTATAATTCTGAGCTTATAGATGTCAATATAGATGCTTATATATGTATATTTCATCTGTACCATTTCTTTTTTGATGCCAGAGCTCTGGATAAAACTTCACAAAAGATATTTTGGTCCATTTTGACCTAATTTAATCAGCCATAAAGTGTACGCTCAAAGATTTTCATAACATGTTTAAAAGACTGTGTATCTGAAGTGTTCTCTCTCTCCCTCAGCTGATGAACAAGAATGGAAGCGGAGAGTTTCTGATCTCCACTAACCACACCTTCACTATGAGCCCAGAGTTCATTGACTCCAGGCTTCTGCTGAAGATGAGAAAAATGGCTGAACAACATCTGCAGGTGTCAGTCCAGAAGGTCATCATCTCTGTACCTGCAGAGTTTGATGAGAGGCAGAGAAAGTCAACCATCAGGGCAGCAAACCTTAGAGGTTGTTTAAACCTCTGACATTAAGATCCCACATCTTAGCTGAGATACACTTTGTATATTGGAAATATTCTTTATAAACAAGTTATGGATCCCATTGCTACATCAAGTCCCAAGCTGTTGTCTTTCACTTATGAAAATACCAGAATTTAGCAGGACTGTCCTTAATATTCTCTGTGCTGGAGTACCCACCCATCTATTCATCCATCCACCCATCTATCCATCCATACATCCATCCATCCACCCATCCATCCATTCATCCATCCATCCATCCAACCATCCATCTATATTCTACCGCTTATCCGTAGTCGGGTCATGGGTGCAGCATCTTATGATAGGGAGCTACTGGGACCAGTTATGTTCCTGTTACCTATAGAGGGTTTTCACCTCTGTCTCGTTCTGGGCAGTAACCTGGATGCACGGCCATTTTGGAGGCACTCGGAGGTAAACACTGCAATGGATAAATGTCCAGAACCACAGAAAACCTCCTTAAAATGCGTTATGGATGCAAAGGCATACAGGGAAGGACTTGGTCTGCAGAAAAGGGCACAAATTTTGGAAAAGTTAGGATTTATTGGTGGTGTAGATTAATATGTGTTGGCTCTCTTGTCATGGATCAATGACGACCCAGAGAGTTTTCCATCTATTGCTTATCCCGATATTATCAACTACCTGGTTTTAACCCTAACCCAATCTGGGTCATCCTTTAGATAAAGGTCAGACCTTTTACCTGGAATACAATGAGAAATACAGCACATTTTAGCTGTACATTTTAATAAGTGTGTTGCTACTGTAGCAGGCTATTAAATGTGATTATATTCAGTCAATAATGCCACATGCAGTAGCTTGATATGAATTATATTATTATCATCACACTAGAAAATTAGTTAAAAGCCGCTGCAATCAACAATTCACTTACCTGACAAGAGACTTTTGCCTCGTATATGAGGGACAATACATTAAATAGATAAAAAATCAAGCAGCGTACAAAACCCACAAAACAACTACAGATTCATTGGACACACACAGTGAAACCTTTGAATTCCAGACCGGTCTCCCCCAAAAAACTCTTTTAACCAAATAAACCCTTTGTCCGCATTTGACCTGTAACCCTTCAACTTGACTCCGTCTCATTTCATTCAAAACCGCCACAACACACAATATAAAACACATCAATATAGACATTTAAATACAAATATAATTGCAGTTCACGGCTTCTGTGCAAAAGTGCAGTCACATGATTGTGCAAAGTTTTGCAAAAAAGCAACAACACTTGTACTTCAAACATTTCCTTCAGGATTTTTGTTTTTTTATTCTTTTTTATTTGGACTAATCCCAGACTTTTCATCGTTCTGAAATACTTTAAGTAAATCCTAATTGTGTTGTGAATTCACTGTGTCAGAGGTTTTTACATTCTTCTGATGAACACACCAATGTTCTCATCTGTTTGTTGTGCTTGGAGGGAGCTGCTAATGTTAGCTATCACCAGACACCTGCCACCCAATCCTATAATGTAACACACAACTTTAGTTCCTACTGCTAAAACCTTTTTTACCATTTTAATTTGGAGGTACGTTCAGCACTGCAGAAAGGTTTAGATCCAGAGGTTTATACTTGATTTAGATTTAGTTGAAACCAATGTTATTTCAAAAAGTATTGCTGTAGATCAGAGGTCTCATTCTGGCCCGAATAATTTATGATAATTTACGATAATTTGTGGCTCGCAGTACAATGTTAAAATGTAATGTTAGTGCGGCCCGTGTGTTTTATACTGTATTGTAATGACATGACTCGAGCCGTTATCATATGGAAGCCCAAAAGAGTCATGATTAAATAAATAAAAAACACATTTTGAAATAAATACCATTTTAATAAATAACAAATATATGATATGACCATTAAATTGTTAAAAAGGTAACATTATTATGAAATACGTATTATTATTCTTAAATATGTATTTCCACAATGGTCTTTTTATTTCATAATGTCGTTTTTCAGCAGAATGACTTTGGTCTGTCAATCAAAGCTAGTGGGTTGGACCTCGGCTTGATCCTTTAAGATTGATTAGTTTTCCTGAACATCAGTCATGGCCGTTCTTTGACCGACACAGTGGTAGCAATGCGAGGGAATATAAATACAAGTATTATTAATAAAAGTACAGTGAGATGTGTCTGGCTTGAATGTATTCATTTTGAGTGAGGGAACGGGTGCATGCACGTGGCCGATGCACACGTGTTAAGATCTGGGTTCATTCCAACACGGTGACCATGACAGTAGTGAGGTTTATGTTTACAGTGCAGGTAGTTAATAAAGTAGAGTTCTCCAACACCAACACAGCTGTTGTTTCTGCACGGTTCCACTTTTATCTGAGGATTTTACACTGGAGGAGGAGCTACATTCAGCTCTGGAGAGTAAGGACCTCCCCTGTGTCCCCCAACCACGGTTAGGAGATGAAAACAGTAAAGATTTTAACAAGAGAATTACAACATTACTCGGTTCGTGAATAGATATTTATCTGCTTTTGGCTTGCAGTTTTTTGGTGTCAAAGGTTGTCATAGCAACCACGGGAGAATGTATGATGTTGTAACGAAAAAACTACAGAATGTTTACATAAACTGAATGGATACTATGAAATTTAAGGGTACATTTCTCACTAGAAATGTCATTAAAACATTTCTAAAGCCACAATCTATCTTGAAATAAGACAATTTGCTATTAAAATATACGTGTCCACCATGTTTTTCATTGGCTGTGGGTGGAACACGGACCCTCAGCATCAAAAACAAACACAAAGGGGTACCCCGTGTGTAGAACACTGACGCTAAGGGGTCCTGACCGATGATCCATATGTGACGAGTTGAGAATGTGTTACTCTAACGTGTGATGCACTCGTGGCGCTCAGGCTTATCAGCATTAGTGATAATTCTCCACAAATCGATACTGTAAGTGCTGCTGCTCATGTCTGTTGTTACGGTGAAATTTACGGTTACCTCAACTTTGACTTGAAAACACACTCTGTGGTGATAAATGATGAAGACCAGACAGGAGAGATGATGAAGTAATAAAAAATTATTTAATCTAAAACTAAATAAAAAGGTACAAACGATAGACGAAGCAGTGGTCTCCCTCGGCCAAGGGAGAGACGCGAAGAAGGCAGGAGAAGAAGGGCCCAAATGTTCCTTTCTCCCACATTTATACCCCACTCCCCACCTCCCCCCTTCCACAGAGAACAAAGAAGAGACCAGAGGGGGGAGGTCAGTCTGCCGGAGGTCCCACCTCCGATGTCGGTTAAGAGAGATTGGGGGTTCGATTCCAGTACCTGACTATGTGTCTTGCATGGCAGTCCTGTCCCACTGGTGTGTGAGTGAGTGTGTATGTATATGTGTATGTGTATATGATGTGTGTGTGTGTGTGTGTGTGTGTATATGTGATGTCTGGGGAATTATGGGAGTATGGGCCCACTGACTTTGTAGGAAGAGGAAAAGACAGGCGTGGAAAGTTACAAATTGGGGTATTAAGTTGAATGAGATCAAAGAGCAAATATATGAGTATACATAATTAATCAATTTTGCCACCACACTGTGTAAAGGATCAGCCAATCACTTCACTGGCTCCGCCTTATGTTCTTTGATTGACAGACTGAAGTCATTCTGCTGAAAATCAACATTATGAAATAAAAAGGCCATTGTGGAAAATCCATCAACTGTAGCAGCTGTAGTTTTTCTGTGGAATACCTGATGCAGCCCAGCCTCACCCAGACTCTGCCTACTGTGGCCTCCAGGTAATTTCAGTTTGAGACCCCTGCTGTAGATAGATTACATGGGTCATTTAAATGTTAATTATAATAATGGCTTTGATATATAATGTGCTTATATGAATTATTTTGGTGTATGTCAGTGTGGGTTAAATACAAAGAATCTCACAATACAAGCTGTGTTACAAAAAATAAAGTACCTCTATCTTTGATAATTTTATGTTGTAATTTGTGAAGTGAAGTTGGCATATTGTTTTGAGGCTATTTTGAGTTAAGTGGTCCGTGAGTGTTTTTTTATGGGTTATGTTGTCCTTAGTCTGAAAAAGTTTGAGAAACACTGGTTTAGACCAATGCTTGTTAGCAATCGGGGGATAAAACTGTGAGTTCAATGGTGACTGCATTGAATTATATCCTGAGGAGCTTGAGTGGGAGAAGGTTGTAACACAAGCACGCCAAAAGATTGACCAACAGCTTTTTTAATATGTTGACATTTACCTGTTCTAAACGGGACAAAACGTCCAGGCCTTTTTCCTAGGAGGCGGTGGGAGCAGCGTCATGGAGCTGATCAGCTGTGTCGAGGTGTGTGCGTCGGCTGCAATAAATGAAACCGAAAATGAACCTAACCGTGACCTCAAAACCGAGGTACGTATCAAACCGTGATTTTTGTGTATCGTTACACCCCTGCTGTTCATTATTTACTGCTGCTGCTGTGATAAACACACATACACATGCTTATGCCCACTCAAGGATATGCATGAAGGCCCTAAAAACAACCTGTTTTTAGGAGCGCTCTGAAAGTGACTTTTCAGAAGCTAAAACTCCAGAAAACATGTGAGTTTGGGAAAATAAACATCAAATACTATGTTGTTGAGGTTCTTAGAAGAAATGGAGATAAAAAGCATAATACTGGACCTTTAATCTGTCGTTAGTATGAGGGGAAAATATAGAAATTTTAACTGTGGCTCAGACAGAAAAATGTGGCCGATCGTCTGCAATAATCTGATCAAATCAACCTCTTAGATTGTTTATCAATGAAAGCATTTCAAATTAAAAGTGTGCTTTATCATTTTCACGGATTGCAATGACATTTACAAGCGTTATGAAATCTCCGTATTCCGTGATTTTTAGACAGCCTAAAAAATGACATCATGGTCCAGTCTGCCTCTTTTTGCTTTAGAACGCCTTCATTGACAGATTATGTACTTTTAGTCGATTTACGCGCGGTGGGCGTGTCAAGAACCTGGACTGAAGAATACACGTAGAAGAGAGGGCGTAAAAAAGCGCTTAAGTCCAGACTGGAGAATAGGGCCCTATGTGAGGTACCAGAGGATGGAAGAATCTATCTAGACATGAATTCAAACAAAGCGCTGAAGTTGAACAACTGATCTGCAACATACATATCTATTGGAATTCCATCAGACCAACCTGCTCTACTAAGAACACACAATTAAAAAAAGAAGGCCAGTATCTGGAGACAGGGTGGACCCATGACACTAATCCAGATATCAGGTTGGCATTAGTACCAGATACCACAGCACAGCTGCAGGGGATCATCCCTTACATTGTGAAAGTCAGAGGTGAAAGTAATTGATTACAAGTACTCATGTTACTGTAAATGTGTTGCTTTTAATGAATATATTTCTATATTAGTAATTATACTTGTACTTGAGTACATTTTAAATGAGGCGCAGTAATTCATTACATTTCTGCACCCAACCGTTACATAGTAAATTATTATGTTTTGTGATTATTTTTTTATGAAGGCAGATTGAACATAATCCATGTGTTCTTAGTCATGCCATTTCTAACACTCAGTCTCTTTCTTGGGTTCAGGTTGTGGTTTCTACCTATTATGTTGTTATGTTTAGAGTTCATACATTTAGCTATACTTAGAGCCCTACAATTGTTCTTATTTTGAGTTGAATTCATTAGTGTTATTTTATTTAAATAGTAATAAATAATAATTCTACATTTTGACAACTGTATTTTCCACAAATGCATCGGTATAAAATAAAAGCAGTTCCAATTGTGCAAGATTTGAGAGTGAAAGTAACTGGTAACTTTGACTTTGAGTACTATTAAATAAGCTACTTTTTGCTTTTACTTGAGTATTTTATGTATGACTTACTTTCAATAAAGTAACAGTACTTCTACTTGAGCAACATACTGTATAACAGTACTCTTCACACCTCTGATGAGAGTAATATCAAACGGTTGGTGATGATATTATTTGTAGTTTTATACGTGTGTGTGTGTGTGTGTGTGTGCTGTGTGTGTGTGTGTGTGTGTGTAATATGTATGTGTGTGTGTGTGTGTGTGTGTGTGTGTGAACCATCACTGGTGCTGGTTTTAATGGATCCCAGCTGATCCGTGTCAGATCAGTGATATGACTCACAGCAGATGGAGGATTTGTGTGTCTAAGACTAAGACGTGCTAGAGTCGGTCGTGTATTGTTCAGGCTTATATGATGTTCTAATAGTAGACATTATAAAGCAGCTCAATGCATGTCTGTCTGCTGTTTTCACCCACTGATTAATCCTCGTCCCTGCTGGTTCAGAGGTTCATCCCTGGTACCGTTAGCTTGGTTCCTGCTGATGGCTGATGCTCTCTGCACACACTGATGGGTTTATGGATCCTCCTAGTGGCCTTCAGAAGAAAGACCAAGCACTTTAATGAATCCAGTCTGGTGTCTCGTTGATGGTGAGAAATAGAGTCTGGATTAAATGCACTGCAGTGTGAGGCTGAGGGGTTTGAGGAGCACTGCAGCATATTCATGTATCTACAGGGGTTTCCCTTTATCAGCCCTAACAGGACATTTAATATATATATAATCAGCAAAGTATTGAAAAGAGTTTATCTAAACCAGGGGTCACCAAAACTTTCTGAAACTCTGAGCTTCTTCAAAGCTAGCAAATAGTCCGAAGGGCTACCAATTTAAAAATCACTTATCAAATATTAAATTATCACATTTTCCCTTTAAGTTTCAACACTTTTTATTTCTCTTAATTCATGCAATTATTTAATTTTCATTAGGATTCACAGGAAACCATCAAGTTTCTATTTTACTTCCCACTAACAACTTTTAAGTGTAACTATTAAACCCCTGCTTTCTGCTGACCTATCAATCGGGGGAAAATATAAAAAAATGCCTTAATTATGTAGCAGTAAGACACGCCCAGTCAGTCAGACGGTCAGCGCTGTGCACAGAGACAGACAGGAATACACACAATGATGTGTCTGTACACACACACAGCGATTTCACAGCTGAGATGAGTCACCACAACCACAGGCACACACAATCACAACGTGAAGCTCACACACAGCCCCACAGCTCTGCTCACCTCGCGCACATAGCGATAAGACGTACACACACAGAGACAGACAGGAATACACACATGATGTGTCTGTAAATACACACATAGCTTGATAAACCGTCTGATTAGCGCAGAATCTGCTCTTTATTGAAGCACAGAAGGAAAAACTACAACGCTCCAGCGGCTGTTTCACACGGAACAGTGGAGTTCCTCATTTAGACTCACTGAGGACTGTGATTGGAGGAAACCCTCTTTCCTCCTCTCAGCTTATATAATCAATCTCAATCAATCAATCTTGTATTTGTATAGCGCCAAATCATAACCAACGGTATCTCAAGACACTTTACAGTAGAGCAGTCTTAAGGACGGACTCTTCATTTTATGGATACACACATATGCATTTATACGTATATACACATACATACTGTATGTATCCCACACCCAACATGAATTCATCATGTTGGGTGTGGGGCGGGGCCAACAGTGAAAGTTGATGATACAAGAATCATACAAGAATCAGTTTCAGCCAATATTAAAACTCAATTGTAATAGCTGGCGTTTATTTATTTATTTATTTATTTATTTATTTATTTATTTATTTATTTATTTGATAGGGACAAGCGTGAATAATCAATATGTACCACACTACAACATTTATAGCCAAGGCTAATTTGCAATGTCCGTCCCTAGAAGAGCTTTTCAAATGCACATAAAAAATACAAAATACAGAAAATACATTTACAGTAACATTAATTCTGACATTACACTGAGGAAGTGCATTTGAGTGCAAATAAAAATGATTACAGACTTTTTAAAACACACTTCAACCATTAGAGGCCAGTGACTGTGACATTTTACAACGAAACATGCTAAAATAAAACACTTTTACTAAAATGTGAAGAGTGGGACTAGGATTAATAAACAGCACTATTAAATACCCAAATACATACTGTTTGTAATCAGCAAAAAAACCTGGGTTTGGGATTTAGTTATTCTTTAAGAAATCATAGCATGTTTGTACAATTTAACCAATGTGTTTTTTAAAAAAGTGGATTTTCATAAACTTTTACATATCACAACAATAGTCAAATCTGTGACACTATAAAACGTTTGTCACAATGTTTCAGTAAAAATAAACATTTGACAAAAGTCAATTTACACAGTATATATATATATATATATATATATATATATATATATATATATATATATATATATATATAGGCACTGACTCCATCTACGTCTATCCATGTATGTTTGAAGCCTGGCACGTAAATCAGATGGATATATATTAGATGGAGCTCATTGCAGACGAGCTCTAGAACAGGCCTGAGGCCCCCTTACATGGTCCATGCGGGTTACCTGGTGCCCACAGGCACCATGTTGGTAACCCCTGATCTGAACCATGTTCTCTTGCAGGCAGTTTCTCACTACGGATGGTTCTCTTGGGATCCAGTGTTTACTGAGGCCTCGTATGCAGAATGTGAGACCTTCAGACACAGAAAACACACAATTATCCTGTGCTAGGTGTTAGACGTGTGTTTTTCAACTCAAATGTTGTGTCAACCTTTGAAAAGTGGAGAGTATCTTATCATAAGCCATTAGGTGATGGTCATGCGTGGGAGGCGTTCTTGTGACTGTGTGGTTTAATGAGTGAGATGTGAAGGTACTGTATATGTCTTCCATGGATATTTATTGCTGGCTGGAGGCCACGAAATAGGACATGAGTAAAAAGAACAGAATGTTTCTCTTCAGCCCACAATGGGAGCATTGGAGTACGATGATGTCTGAATTCTTCTGTCAATGTTCATGTGTTCATTTCAACTCTTCTGAGCCTGAGTCTGTTCAGATGTTGGCAGGATGAGCTTTTAATGTGCATCCATGGCTTTATGGCCCAACAACAGATTTGGTTAATCCTCACTTGAGTGATTGTTCTTTAAACTACACGAGGAATCCTTTGATGAAAGGCTGAAAGGGGAGGAGCTTCCTTTCTATATAATCTGATGATTGTTCTGGTTATTGGTTCACATGCGTTCTGACATTTTAACAGGTATTAAAACAGACACACAATTATGAACCCCAGCGCAGACGCCAGGGGAGGTTTTACTGATTTACATGACGCCCCAGGCAAAGACCTGTATGAGGCCCTTCTCCTTTTTACTTAAAGCAGTTGTAGCTTAATTAAACAAAAACTATTTGCAGACGGCTCTTTTTAAGTAACAATTCCACAGATCTGATTAGGGATGTAACGATTAATCTCAAGGCAGTTAAAAATCGATTCATAGGTATCACGGTTGATATCGATTTTCTGAAAATTGAATCGCAGTACTTTTTTTACAAGTGTAGGCGGCGGGCGGAGTCTGCTAATACTTTCTTTCTGGCTGCCTTCTACTCTTAAATATGTTTATAAATGATTCATTACCCCTTTAGCACCGAAAGAATATCTGTAATATTACTTGAATATCTGTAAAAGTCACGTTTTTCTATTAGCTCTGTCTGCTAGCATAGCTTATCTTCTTCACTGCAAGAATTTCTGCATGCCAACCGACCACTGGGTTACCAGCGCCCTCTGCTGGTCCAAAAAAATATGACGTAAATCAGTGTAATCGCGGGTTTTTTTTTTTTAAAAGTCCAATTGTTAAGGCCCAAAATACATTTTCAGTTGCACTTTTAAAAGAAAAAGAACTATTATGCAGTTTTGCATTGTTTATTTTAGAACCAGAATTTAAATTAATAGGCTTCATTTTCATTTGTATTATTCCTTTATTTATTTCATTCAAGATTTATTTTTAGTTAAATTGCATTGTTTTGAATAGTTTATCAAGGAATTCTTTTGACAATGAAAAATAAAAGGAAAATAGTAGTTTCTAGTTTTTTTCCCAAAAAAAAATTGTCTACAGTCCCATTTTGTAAAATAAATCGTGAGAGAATCGTATCGTGAACCCAGTATCGTGAATCGAATCGTATCGGGAGTTGAGTGAATCGTTACATCCACAGATCTAATAGACTGACCCAAAAGAGTCAAATGAACTTCAAATAAACTTCACTCTGTTAAAAGACAATGGCCACATTTATATGGGAGCTTTAATTCCTCTTTAAAGCAGAATAAAAGTGAATTCACTCACACTGGGAGTGAGGCCCAAGGCCAAGACAGGCTGACTTGATAATAATGTATCATGTTTTTCTGCAGTCAGTGTCTTCTCCTCGTCCTTCTCTCTCTGCTCTGTTTCAGGTGTCGTGAAGCTGATGATGGCAGTTCCTGATCTGTGGTTCACGGCTCAACTATAGTCTGAGACACTCTGATGTTCTATCTCTCTATCCTGTTCTGTTGGTCCTTCTGTCCACTAATCCCAGCCAGTCGACGCAGATGGCTGCCACCTCTGAACCGAAGTTGTTTCTTCCCACTGTCGCTAAATGTTTGTTCATGTGGATCTTGTTGGGTTTTTTCTTTCTTTTTATGAGATTTATATTTTGATAAGTGCACTGAGATGACTTTGTTGTAAAAATTAAGTTGAATTGAATTGAATTAATTCCTAATGCTAATTTCATTCTGAACTAAATTAAAATCCGAATTAGGTGGCTGGTTTATTCCAATTTTAATTCCGAATTAAATAATTCCTCTATTTTGTAAACACTTATTTCCTCTTTAAGATTATTCCAGTCGTTCTGCGCATGCGCGACTTGCGGCGATGACATGCTGGTAACAACATAATCCAAGACTAGAACTGAGACTGTTTATTTAATAAGAGCCTTAAAAGACATGGATCTAATGAAAAGAATCGTAGACATTCACACGGACACATGGACTTATTAAACACACATGGAGATCAGCAAACGGGACAGGCTTCAATGGAAGTAATGAAGTAAATGTGTCCCCGTACTGTATTCACAGGCTGTGATATCACCAAGTTTATCATTGTAACGGTTGTTAGAGCTACTATCTTTACCAGGGACCACATATTTATTCCTGGTTATTGTTTTACAGAGTTTTACTGGGCTTTATGTATAGACGATTAGTTCCTATCTCCCTTGCCCTCTGTGGACCAAAGTGTGTTCATGGCCACATTTACATGGGAGCTTTAATTCCTCTTTAAATTGGAATAAAAGTGAATTCCTCTTTAACCTGACCTTGTAAACACTTAATTCCTAATGTAATTTAATTCTGAATTAAACTGAATTCCGAATTAGGTGGCTGGTTTATTCCGTTTTTAATTCCAAATTAAATAATTCTGCTTTCTTGTAAACAGTAACACCACTTAAAGCCGCTTTAAGTTAATTCCAGTTGTTTGCACATGCGCGACTTGCGGCGATGACTTGTTTGGTGATGACATAATCCAACATGGCCGACCGAACTAGAGCTGACATCATAATAATAAGAGCCTTAAAAGACATGGATCTAATGAAAAGAGTGAATGGACGAAGGCATAAACATGCAGATATTCACACG